>NC_134487.1:95517257-95537257 GCF_040206685.1 Ascaphus truei | reverse complement strand
ACAAATTGCACATATACTGTAGTTTTGCGTGATGATAGAAAGTTTGTAGAGACTAGCTGCTAGTTTTAAATGAAATTTCCATATCTATCTGTCTCTATCTGTCTCTATATAATAAAGAATATCACTTGTGAGGACATCCACATGTCTTAGACAGGTCTGCAACCCTGCCTTTCACCATTATCACCTAGCATACAGTGCTTCCACTGAAGCAAGGGATTCTGGGAAAAAACATGCAAATGAGCACACAATGTGTCAGCTTTTGCATGAAATCCATTTTTACATGGAACCCTTATAAGCAAATGCTATGCTGTTCACACAGCTTTTAAACACAGCATGGGGATTAGATGCAAAGACAGGCAAACCACTCACAGGCAGCTGTTTCGACCTTTTGAGTCTCATCAGTGTGAGGTTGCTTGTACTGGCTTTGCAATTTTCAAGCTGGGTAGGTTTACCATCCACCTTAAGTTATGGTGGGTGAAAAAGGCAACAAAAAACCTCAACCGTAGCATATAGCCATTAAAGAATATCACGTGACGGCTCCTTGTGACCTTGGCCAAGTCACTTTATCTCCCTGTTTCTCAGGCACCAAATAGCATAGATTGTAAGCTCCATGTGACAGGGACCTGTGCCTGCAAAATTTCTTTGTAAAGCGCTATGTAACACTAGCAGCGCTATACAACAACAAACTATTATTGTATGTTAGTCCATAAAGGTAAGAGGGCAGGTTCTATGTACTTGTTATCCATAAATGTAAGGCCAATGTTATTCTTAGCTGCCTACTCCATAAAGGTGTTGAGTTATAGTGTTACAGATACATTCTGTTATAGGGGTAGGTCTTAGCTCACCTGTTCTGTTTTACTAAATAGTTCTTTGGAGGTGTCTGGCTCCTCCTTTCAGGTTCTGAGCACCTTACTAGTTCTCCAATCAGCAACAAGATATAATGCACCTCAATGTCAGTCCAAGAGTTGGTGAGTGTCTATGACTTACAGCAATAAGAGCTATGAGAATAAGATACAGTTCGTTCCGGAAATAATTGGACACTGATACAAGTTTTGTTATTTCGGCTGTGTACCAAAATAAATTTAAGTTACAATTAAATAATGCATATGGGTTAAAGTGCAGTCTATCAGCTTTAATTTGAGGGTATTCACATCCAAATTGGAGGAAGGGTTTAGGAAGTACATCTTTTTAATATGTAGCCCCCTCTTTTTCAAGGGACCAAAAGTAATTGGACTATTGACTCAAAAGCTGTTTCATGGACAGGTGTGGGCTATTCCTTTGTTATTTCATCATCAACTAAGCAGGTAAATGGTCTGGACTTGTTTCCAGGTGTGGCATTCGCATTTGGAAGTTGTTGCTGTGAACCCAAACCATGCGGTCAAAGGAGCTCTCAATGCAAGTGAAACAGGGCATCTTTAGGCTGCAAAAAAAAAAAGAAAATCCATCAGAGAGATAGCAGGAACATTAGGAGTGGCCAAATCAACAGTTTGGTACTTTCTGAGAAAATAAGAACGCACTGGTGAGCTCTGCAACACAAAAATGCCACGGAAGACAACAGTGGTGGATGATCGTAGGTAAAGGATCGTAGGTAAAAAATACCATGATCCATGGTAAAGAAAAATCCCTTCACAACATCCAGCCAAGTGGAGAACACTCTCCAGGAGGTAGGCATATCATTATCCAAGTTTTCCATAAAGAGAAGACTTCACGAGAGCAAATACAGAGGGTTCACCACAAGGTGCAAACCATTCATAAGCCTCAAGAATAGAAAGGCCAGATTAGACTTTGCCAAACAATATCTAAAAAAGCCAGTCCAGTTCTGGAACAGCATTCTTTGGACAAATGAAACTAAGATCAACCTGTACCAGAATGATGGGAAGAAAAAAGTATGGAGAAGGCTTGAAACGGCTCATGATCCGAAGCATACCACATCATCTGTAAAACACGGTGGAGACAATGTGATGGCATGGGCATGCATGGCTTACAATGGCACTGGGTCACTAGTGTTTATTGATGATGTGACAGAAGACAGAAGTAGCTGGATTAATTCTGAAGTGTATAGGGATATATTGTCTGCTCAGATTCAGCCAAATTCAGCAAAGTTGATTGGACGGCGCTTCACTTTACAGGTGGACAATGACCCAAAACATACTGTGAAAGCAACCCAAAGAAGGGGAATATTCTGCAATGGCCGAGTCAATCACCTGATCTCCACCCGATCGAGCATGCATTTCACTTGCTGAAGACAAAACTTAAGGCAGAAAGACCCACGAACAAACAACAACTGTAGACTGCTGCAGCAAAGGCCTGGCAAAGCATCACAAAGGAGGAAACCCAGCATTTGGTGATGTCCATGCGTTCCAGACTTCAAGCAGTCATTGCCTGCAAAGGATTCTCGACAAAGTATTAAAAATATACATTTTATTTATGATTGTGTTGATTTGTCCAATTACATTTGAGCCCCTGAAATAAGGGACTGTATATGAAAATGGTTGCAATTTCTAAACGTTTCATACGATATTTTTGATCAAGCCCTTGAATTAAAGCTGAAAGTCTGCACTTCTATTGCATCCTGGTTGTTTCATCTCAAATCCGTTGTAGTGGTGTACAGAGCCAAAATTATGAAAATTGTGTCAGTGTCCAATTATTTCCGGATCTAACTGTATGTCTAAGTATTATGTTTCACGAAGGAATTTCTGCCCCCACCCACCGTTTTCCTTCATTATGTTAAGGGAACTTTGTTACTGGTTTATATCAGTTTTTAACTGCACTAAATCACAAAACGCATTAAGCTTCATTCATTTAACCCTTTGGGCACTTTCACATATTCCACCAAGTTTAGTCCATAGAACAATAAGGAATTGTATTAATTTAGTGTAGGTGCGTGCTATATTGGAGTTCATCTTGACAGGGTTATTTATTTCTATAATATTTTACCAGGAACAAAATACATTGAGAGTTACCTCTCGTTTTCAAGTATGACTAGCACAAGGTAAAGTTGACAACATTACAAGATACAGTTACAAACATGTTTCAAATGGGAAACAGACGAAGTCTTGAAGGAATTTAGACAGGAAGCGGATTTGAGAGACTCAGGTACAGTAAATTGTTCCAGCACTGGGGTGATCGGTACGAGAATGGTGACCGGATTCTTTTTTGAACCGTAGGACTACTGTATAAGCAGATTCCAGGAGGTCGATCTAAGAAGATAAGTGTTGTGTACAGTAACGGTAAGAATCCTGCTCAGATAATTGGGTAACTTGTCCAGAAAGTACTTGAAGGTAAGACAGGAAAGATTTACATTACATCTGGACTCACGGGATAGCCAACCTAGTTCAGTGAATGAATAAAACAATGGTGGGTGTGTTGAAGTTACATAGTAATACAAAACAGCATATTGAGTTGTAAAGAATGTCAGGTTCGCAGTATCAAACACTATATCCCCATAGTCGATAATCGGCATTAGCATCTGCTGTGCGATGCGCATTTTGACCAATGGGCTTAGGCAGGATTTATTTCTATAAAGAACACCCAGTTTGTGATATATTTTGGATGTCAGTTTGTCAATATACAAACCAATTGATACATTGGAGTCAAGCCACATACCTAAATATTTAAAGCTAGTAACTGAGGCAAGATCAGTATTAAAGCTGGTTCTAAACAGCTCTGTCATGGGCAGCTTACGAATTGTAGTCTTTATCCCAAACTATTACTGTTATGATAGTATTTTAAAACAGTTTGTTTGGGTGATCCAGTTTTCAACCTTTGAAAAATCAGATACAGTAGCAGTACATTTTCAAGGGCTGAGAGGCTGGGACTGCATGCACATTGAATAGTATCATCAGCATACAAAGAAGTCGTCTTACAAACGGTGGGTAGGCCATTTATAAAGACAGAATAAAATAAGGGTCCCAGACCAGAACCTTGGGGGACCCCACAGGCAATTTCCAAGTGGTTAGAGTTGGAGCCTGATATAGACACATGTTGAGATCTTAATGATAATTAAGAGTTAAACCAGTTTAAACAATGTGGTCCAATACCAGAGTATTTGAGCTTGTTTAACATATTAGCGATCAACAGAATGAAAAACCTTTGCAAAATCTAGGAATATTGCATCTGCCAATGATCCTAGTTCCCTACCACATTGGATTCCATTGCAAATTTTTAAGATGGTCGTTACTGGGGTGTGATTTGGTCGGAAGCCAGATTGGAATTCACTGAGAAATGTTGACCTTTTATAAAAGTTGCTTAGTTGGGAATAAATGTATTTTCCCATGACTTTAGATAATAGAGATAAAATAGAAATAGGTCTGTAGTTTGAGACAATGTCTCATAGCAAGAAAGTTTGTAAGAATGCTCAAATACCCCGCTTAAATAAGATCATTCGATCCCAAAACACAGGGAGGTGTATGCCATAAAGTGAGTAAGTCCTTTGAAATGTGTAGGAGGTGTTCCTGTGCTTGTACTACAATAAAGAATTGTTATTTGGATCCCCTCCTGACTCCAGTCATCGATGGTGGTCTCTTCTTTCGTTTTACTCTAATGTCTCATAGCAGTCTTGAATACTTTTTTTTAAATCAAAGGATGCAACTACATGACTCCTTTGTTATTAGACTTAGGTTCACAATGTAGAAATCTCACAAATACAGTATATTGCGATCTAATTGGGGAGGCGCGCTGGAATTGTGTACTTGTTTTCCATAAAAGTAAGGGAGGAGCGCAGGTTCTATGTATTTCTTATTTACATATATAAAAACAATTTGTGTAAAAACATACATTCAGAGAAAGAAAGGAGGCCGACAAATGTATGTAGAAATAAAAACGGTGTATCATATCTGCTTTGCACTGGCTCAAATGAGAAGTAAATTGTTCCTTTTTCCTTAAATGATCATTACTTACACCTGGATACTTATGTTTAAGTTTCCACTAATTGTACTTGTTCATACTGTAATGAAATTACTATTTAAAACGTTTTTGGAAAAGTCTAATATAGGGATTAAAAAAACCATACAGTATATATTTTATAAGCATGTAGGAGTTCTCCTCCTGCAGACAGATGTTATTGCTATTCAGTAAGTCTAGATTTAATTGGGTTAGCATGTAAATGACAAGTGACCCTACTATTTAATATAGCTCCTTCTCCCAAGGCCTTAAACACAAAATACAGTGCCTCTTTTATTGAATATTTAGTTTATGTCGTCTCCCTAGTGCCAATGAACTAAACATGGAAAATCTTCCCTGTTGACATGGTAAAGGCACACGATTTAAGCGTGGTGTGATATATTTGTGTCTGTATATATCTATATATCTATAGAAAAAGTTCCTACAGTAGGTACAAAGTTTCAGGAAAAAGAAAGAAAAAAACATATTGTAGTGTAATTCATGTACAATTGTTAACCTCCACGCGTGGTAAGTATTGCACTTACATCAACATTTCTGTAATCAAGCATGTCTGCCATCAGGAGCATAAAAGTCTAGAACGGATCTTTGCAGTTTGATCTCATCCTCAACTATTTTAAAATTCACTTCTCAGGAAGAAATAGAAGCAAACATAGTGTGCATCTACTATTATAAATGTACTTAAAAAGTGGTAGTGCACTTATATCAATATTAAAAAAGATAAGCCTTATAACAATTGACGGAAAACCCTGCGATGTTCTCTGGACGCTGACCTCCTCTGCACGTCTCTCTGTGTCTCCGCCCTCAGGAATGACGTCATTGAGGATGGAAAGTCTTAAGGCCCGAATTGTCATCTTATTTGCTCATCCGTCAGATGCAGTTAGGCACTCTCTCAACCTTTGTGTTTCACCAAATGGCTTCAACAGGGGGATGGGAGGGAGAATAAGCCGACAATCTGGGGTTAGACATTTTGATGTAAGTGCAATTCTTACCATGTGGGGAGCTTTACAGCTGTAAACGAATGACACTATATTTTTCCATTCTTTTTCCTGAAACTTTGACCCTAGGAACTTTTTCTAAAGAACTTTTCATATTGCAACTCGTGGGGTTGGACTATTTTAGTTTATTTACTAATTATTCCTATGTGATTCAAGAAACCTAAATTAGATGTCTTCTTGCCATCATATAAATCTTTATAGTATACCTGGAATTCTGCTACAATTTGAGAGGGGTTGTATGCGAGCTGCCGTGATATTTTCTTTATGGCAAAAATATTCTGGGACCTAGTTTGGTTTCTCAGTATAGCTGCTAACATTGTGTCTGCATTGTTCCCTTTTTCTTAGAACTTCTGGTTTGTCCATCTAAGAGCTTTCTCTGAGGCTTTGGATAGGCATAAGTTCAGTTCTCCTCTAACAACCACCAATTGTTTCCATAAGTTATTAGATTGCTGGTGCTTATGTTTTTTTTCTAACTCTGTAAGTTTTTTGGAGTGTTGGTCAATCTTTTCATTTCTCAGTCTCTTCCTTCTTGCTGCTGTTTTAATATGATTCCTCTTATTACTGCTTTGTGGGCCATCCAAAGTAATGATTGAGATATTTTTTGACATATTTATTTAAAAAAAAGCCGAAATCTCTCCCCCTACCTCCTCTATGATTTCTGGGATAGACATGAGGGCATTATTAAGTCACCAGGTTGGCCGATGATCTAGCTTTACTTAACCCTTTAAGAGTCATCTCCATGGCCGCGTGGTCCGACCATATTATGTTGTGTATAACAGCGTTGGACACTTGTGAGACTAATGATGAGCCTATAGATAGGTAGTATATCCTTGAGTATGAGCGATGGGGGGCAGAGTATTATCTGTAATCACAACAAACAGAAAAGATACCCTCTTGAATGCACTCAAAATGATAAAGTGTGAATAATGATATATAAATAAAAATAGTTTATTAAATACCAAAGATAAAAAGTATATTGTATAGAGGGGCGTGGTAAGAGGATCCAAGACCACCCCCTAATGACATACCACAAGAAACTTCCACATAAAGTTTATGAGGAAGGGGACGTGAGGGGACACTAGTATGTGTATTGCCGTATGGTAAAGGCTATCTTGTATTGCCGTATGGTTAAGGCTATCTTATAAACTCTAAAGAATAAGTAACTGCATAAGTTATGGCAGTACTATTATCTAAACAACTGGCAGGGTACTGTACTGACCACTACCAGTACTGAGTCCTAGAAGAGTTTAATCATTAACAATAAGTATATGCCAAAATGACCAACCTAAAAAACAAAACTAGTGTGACGTAATCATATACATGTTTAACAACATATGGTCACCACACAAACACACACCGGTGAAAAGTAGTCACCTACAAACATATTAGCCGCAAAATACATGTATGAATAAAGCACATAATAAGAGGATGGAATCCTACAAAGGGCTAGCATGAAATATGCAATAGTAAAGCCCAGTGGCACGGTTCAAGGACCGTATCCAGTTATAGCCTCCTAAACCAACTAAGCAATATATACTTAGGGAAATGCATGTAATAAACAGTGTGCACTGGATAATATAGTGAAATCACCACAGAGAGTATAACAAAAGGTGATGCATATCACTGTATAATCCTCAGGATAAGGGAAAAACATAGTGAAATATGTAGTAAGGTGTAAATACATATGCTGATGATAGAAAAATGCATAAATACTGTAGTACCCACAGTCTGTGTAATTACCTGGGTTTCAGCTATTAAACATCACGAGCATAGTATTAAAACACAAGCAACAGGAATCGTAACTGCTGCTAGTAACTAATGTTACAGTAAACTGAAATGCCCCTATTGGACCACATAAGTAACATGGTAACACAATAATACAGGGGGGTGTAACAGGGGACTTATCCCTGTTCAGTAATGTTCCTTTAATCTAGCAGTGTGGTAGTTAATTACTAAACACCACCTGCCTGATTAGATTGTTTACAAAAAGCCTGCCTTTGAGACAGGAAGTGACTCTCTTTAGCTCTGACGGAGAGCTGACCTTTGGAGAGACAGAGCAGAGGTTCTTGAGTCCCAGGACAGACTGACCAAAAGAAACCCAGATCTCTGGAGCTGACAATGTCTTGAGTTCTGCCAGCCACACAGCAGAGCTGATTGCAAGACACCCAATAAGACTTCTAAACCTGGATGCTGATATTTTGCTGTGCACGCACGGGTGCGGTTCCAGGAGAGCAGAGAAGCTTACTCTACAGCTGATAAACAGATAAGAATTTCATTATTAAGAGACTGCTTATATCTGCTTATTTTCATGCTATGTGTTTGGATGGGAGAAATGCTTAACTAATGGAGATGTGAACTAAGTGCAAGGATTTCACTAGAAATACTCCCAAGTGAATGGAAGCTTTGTTCCCCCCTGTGTTTGGATAATTTCCTGATAAAAAGGAAAAGGCACAATAAAGACTATTATAATTTCACATTTTAACGACTCCAATTGTGTACCTCTGTGAACGTCCGTCTACATTTGGTGTGAGAAGTGGGATAAGAGGTGTCTTTGTAGTTAAAAAGGACCGGAGATTTTTATGTGAAATTTGTTTTTATGCTTTTTGCCTACAAACAGTCTGAAAAAAAAAAAAAAAAAACTTCATGCAGCAGAGATCGGAATTAAAGGGATATACACCACTGAAAACTTACAAAAACCCAGAAGAGACTGCTGAAGTAGCTAAACCTTATTTTGCCTATCACAAAGTGTAATATGGTCATTGAAATAGGGGTCTTTGCCTTTCAGCCATAGTCAGGGTTCAAGAAGTGAGTCAGCCCTTGGAAAGGGATAGGTGTTTGTTGTTTTCAAAAGTTTCGTTGAAGCAGTGAATACAGATGGTGACCCACGAGTGGTACTGATTTTGCAGATAAAGGTTGCCACACCGCATAGGACTACCAGCTGTGAATGGAGTATATGCAGAAAAGTGTGAAAATTGATACAAGACTGTGCTGAAGCAGGGGAATTTTTAGCAAACCAATGCTGAGTGTAAAATTGCCCTATAGGGGGAAAAAGTGATTTCTGAACTGTGTAAAAGGTTTTTTCAAAACCAATTGCTGAATGTTGAGTCACCCTGCTGGGAATGAAAGAAATAGTAAAAAAAGTCTGCCTATATATATCTTATATGAGACTGAAAATTACTGCACTCAGGCAGAAAACCAAATTCTGTTGCTGAAGCGGGGAGATTGCACCCTGCAAGAAAATGGTGTAAAGCAAATAGACTTTTTTACCTAGCAACTGCACAACTTGTATACCTGATAAAAGAAAATGCATGCACAGTACTGCTGATATTGAAAAAAATTATCCAAGAAAGAAAAGTGTACAGAGATGCCTGTGAGAGCTACGACCTCTACAAGCAAAATATGCCCATCTGTAGGACTACCACAATTGGGGGTTCTAGAAAATACAGTGGCAACAGCTGCAATAGTGCCTCCTGAGGTCAGGAAGAAAATTACACCTGATAGCCTAAAAATGGAGGACAAGATGCAGCGTTCCTGTAATGAACCCTACCCCACGGAAGAGTGGCCCTTCCAGTCCAATAAAGAGGAAGACATCTCTTACGGGGAAAGTTACGATTCCTGTTACTTGTGTTTTAATACTATGCTCGTGATGTTTAATAGCTGAAACCCAGGTTACTACACAGACTGTGGGTACTACAGTATTTATGCATTTTTCTATCATCAGCACATGTATTTACACCTTACTACATATTTTACTATGTGTTTTCCCTTATCCTGAGGATTATACAGTGATATGCATCACCTTTTGTTATACTCTCTGTGGTGATGTCACTATATTATCCAGTGCACACTGTTTATTACATGCATTTCCCTAAGTATATACTGCTTAGTTGGTTTAGGAGGCTATAACTGGATACGGTCCTTGAACCGTGCCTCTGGGCTTTACTATTGCATATTTTATGCTAGCCCTTTGTAGGATTCCATCCTCTTATTATGTGCTTTATTCATACATGGATTTTGCGGCTAATTTGTTTGTAGGTGACTACTTTTCACCGGTGTGTGTTTGTGTGGTGACCATATGTTGTTATACATGTATATGATTACGTCACACTAGTTTTGTTTTTTAGGTTGGTCATTTTGGCATATACTTATTGTTAATGATTAACCGCTTCTAGGACTCAGTACTGGTAGTGGTCAGTACAGTACCCTGACAGTTTTTTAGATAATAGTACTGCCATAACTTATGCAGTTACTTATTCTTTTAGAGTTTATCTGTGTACAAGATAGCCTTTACCATACGGCAATACACATACTTTATGTGGACGTTTCTTGTGGTATGTCATTAGGGGGTGGTCTTGGATCCTCTTACCACGCCCCTCTATACAATATACTTTTTATCTTTGGTATTTAATAAACTATTTTTATTTATATATCATTATTCACACTTTATCATTTTGAGTGCATTCAAGAGGGTATCTTTTCTGTTTGTTGTGTCTACTCATCCCTACATACCTTTTTGCACTAGATGATATCTTCTTCTACTATATAATTGTGTATTACTTCTAAGCTGATGCGGGAGCTTCTCTTCCTCCCCCTGTTCCCCTGTTTTATATATTATCTGTAATCCCATGCTGTGGGGTGCAATTCCCTCCACACATCCACCAGAGATTCAGCCTCCAACCTCTCAGACAACACTCTGGCATTGTATGGGATCCTTCCCGGGGTTATATTTCTTCCAGGCGTTTTAGATCTGTCCAAACTGGGGTCCAGACTTGTGTTAAAATCCCCTCCCAGAATTACCTCCCCTTGTCTAAAGGAATTTAATACTTCAAAAAAGGATGTAAAGATTTGTGTTCTAACTTTGTTTGGGGCATAAACACATGCCAATGTAACCTTAACGTCTCACATGTTGCCTATTATCTTCTATGGGGTAAATGGTAAGTTATGTATTAGATGGCTACCCTCTTTTATTTACTGAGGGTGAGGCTAAAAACACCCGTGGGTACATTTTGTCTCAGAAATTAGGGTGTGATTCACGTTTAAAGTGAGTCTCCTGCAAAAACACCAGTTCTGCTCTTAGTTTTGTATAGTTATTCATGGCTGTCCTCCATTTGTTGGGCTATTTAACCCTTTCACATTATGGGACCTATGCACTAAGCTCCGATAGAAAAAAATCCCCAGGGTTTTTAAATCTCCATTTTTGACAGTGTTGCTATCACGGTATGCAGAAATCCCCGAATACCGGGATAGCAACATTTGCAAAAATGGAAAGTAGCCGGCAGTGTGAAGATCGCCCCTATGAAAAGGACTCACCCGGCGAGGTCTTTCTGCTGCAGAGAGAGAGTCGCTCAAATTTTTTTTAATTGACATTTTAATACTAGTGCATGTGAGCAGAGAGTCTCCGGAGCAGAACCGCGTAGATTTCAGGTCCGGGGATCCCGTGCTTCTCGAGATACAGGCCCCGGTAGGGGGTGCCGGTATCTCCTATGCATTTGATTGGTCACGTGACGTGGGACATTTCAATGCATAGGAGATACCGGCACCCCATAAAAGGGTCTGTATCTTGGGAAGCAGGGGGTCCCGGAACCTCAAAATGGGTACAGATTAACCCAAAGGGGTACAGATTAATACATTATTAATGGGCAATGAAAAACATAATAAAAAAATATACAGCTCAACCCCGTTATAGCGCGATCTGCTACAACATGGATCCGCATATAACGCGGTCTGAGCGTGGCTCCCGATTTATAAACATTTCCAAGGTTCATGGTGATGGACTGCACTGTGCAGTAGATGTTAAGTTTGTTTATAGAGTCAGATTCATAACAACAACGTTGTGGTGGAGCAGCTAGAGAATTGCACTAGCATATGAAAGATCATTGGTTCAATTACTGCATGTGTATTATATAAAATGTATTCACTGTTGGGCTGCCATGTCAGAAGGGCCATGAGACCCTCCTCTGCGCTAGAAAGTCAAATTGAACTGTTTCCCCAAGTACCAAGCTTGTGAGAGCGTACGTAAGAGCCGTGCATGTGGACACGGCCTGATGCTGATGAAGCATCTGAGAGAGCTGCAGATGCTAGTTAAGTCCTCACGGAACCCCTGATCACGACGGCCATTTCGCAATCCCGGGTCTCATTATGTGGACCCGAGCACCGTGTTATAACGGAGTTCAGCTGTACAATTCAAAAACCTGACAATGTCACATCCTTTTGAACGAAGAACTTTCTAGCAACGAAGGACATGTCCCTGCAGTATGCTGATGAGGACGCCCTTCAGAATGGCAGGGATAAGTAGAATGGTTTTTATTTAGTTTATTTATGCTGACTGGCTGATGTTTGTTTTAATAAATGGCAAATTAGCTATTATCCATATCTGGATAATAGTTATTTTGCCCATTACTGTACTGCATGTGCAGGGACCACTTGGAGGCCCATGGACACCCATAAGGACTACCCGGGGACCCCCGCGGGCCTCTGGTATGAATCCTGTGTATAAAAATAATAAATGATGGTTTTATGTGGGGGCACAGGGGGTGGGTCTGTATTGGTGATTATAACATATTGTAATGTTTATTGGGGGCAGAGGGGGTGAGTGAAGGGTCAAGTAACCCCTTCACTCACCCCCTCTGCCCCCAATAAATCTGCTGTTGTCCATGAACCCCTTCATTGCCTTAGCGGTTAGCCGCTAAGGTAATGAAGTTGACTGTAAATGCATTTTTATTGCATGGGATTCATGAAGGGGATCTCCGGTGCTTAAATTAATGGATATCAGCTCCGGAGACCCACGGCATCAATCCGATGCAGGAAAAATGCATTTTTTCCCCAAGTCCTGTCTCGCCGCCTTATCGGCAGTTTCTCACCACCCTCCTGCCAACTTTTCCTGGCGAGGCGATTGTGAGAGGAAGTCTCAATTCTAGAACCGCAATTAGCCTCAATAAGCTAATCAGGGCTACTAGAATACCACAAGTTGGAAAAGCTGGCGATAAGTAGTGATAAGTAGCTTTTGCCGCGCGTTTGGCGATTTTTTTTTCCTTGCAAAATTTTTTGCTGAAAAGCTCTATTGCTAACTTATCAGAGCTTACTGAATAGCAGTAGGTCTTTTTGGCAATAAGGTCGATAACTGACTTATCGGAGCTTAGTGCATAGACCCCTCTGTGTAATACATTTTAGATTGTCCATGGGAAACCTATATGGGGACTTATACTCTGTGTTGTTCTGAATTTAGGTATTTTTGTGTGATAAGAGGATGTCACATACCTTGCCCAATTTGGAACCCACCTGGGTAAGACCTCTCTTCCAGTCTCTTCCAGTCCTGATATGAGTTCCCTGTACCATAGAGAGGATTCCATTTTGTCTATGAGACGATTCGGGCTCCTGTCGCTCAACCTGTGCACAAAGAATCTTTCAAGGAGCAAACAAAAATATACCAACATATATCCAAAACATAAACACATACTTCAATCTGACTTTTTGAGACTTGAAAACGGAATTTCCAAAAACAAACTGTTTTTAAACACTGGCAAGACTGTAACAATGGTATGTGGAACCAAGGCTAAATTTTTAAAGCTTCCAATGACTGAGCTCCAGATCAGAACCAACACTAATCCTACTACCCTAACTACTGTTACTAGTTTTAAATACTTGGGCATATGGTTTGACTCCCATTTAACATTTGGAATGCACATTGATACCCTGACATCCAAAACCTATGCCAAACAAGGTGTACTTTACAGGAACAAATCCTCCCTAAGTCTGCTGGTCAGAAAGCGTATTGCACAGCAGATGTTAATGCCTATTATTGACTATGGTGACATAGTATATGGCTCGGCACCCCAAACCCACCTTGGCAAACTTGACACCCTCTACAATTCAATATGCCGGGTTGTTCTCCAATGCCACTACAACACACATCACTGCGAAATGCTCAAAGAACTAGATTGGTCATCACTTGAGTCTAAGTGCAAAGTTAATCTTTCCTTTCTTGCCTTCAAATACTTTCTGGGCAAGCTACCCGTCTATCTGAACAAGCTCCTCACCCCAACCACATGCAGCACTTATCATCTGAGATCTGACTCCAAAAGACTGTTCATGGTCCCATGGTTCAGCAAAGAATTCTGCCGCTCCTCCTTCTTTTACCGTGCACCCCAAAACTGGAACAATCTACCGGAGACTCTAACAGCCACCACCAGTCTAAGTTCTTTAAAATCTAAAGCTGTCTCACATTTGAATCTGGTCTGTAACTGTTACATACACCTAGAATATATATTACCTCTAACTGTGCATGCAATGTCTTGTATATAATGAATACCCTGTTCACTTTAACTATGTATTTGTAACCATGTATTATTTGTCATCTTAACTCTATGCCCAGTACATACTTGAAAACTAGAGGTAGCTCTCAATGTATTACTTCCTGGTAAAACATTTTTTAAATAAATAAATAATAAACCAAAATGTGCCAACATATAGATGGGGAATTTAACTTGGTATTGGGAATGGGGTGGAAATCCGGGGAGGGGGACCCTCGATGCCCCCATGTCCCAGAAGTAGTGTTTCTAACTCACTTGTAGGTATTGAGGTAAGCGGAGGGGGCAGCAAGTTAACAATTTAACCTTTAACAGTGGGTGGGGGGGGCATTTTTTTTTAGTAGGGTGTCACCTTCGGCCGGATCTTTAATGGATATTTGTGATCCTTTGTATAATATAATCAGCCTGAACTAGAAACCCCATTTATATTTTATCTTATGTTTCCTTAATAGCTCTGTGACTTTATGTAGGTCCCTACGTCTGCTTAGAGTTTTTGAAGATATATCTGCTTAGATTTGAATGAGTCCTCAAACTCGACGAATGGATGATTCCTCTTTTTATCTCTTTCTTTTAATGTATTATCCTGCAAATAATTTTTTATGTCCTAAATATTAACAACATCTAGTTCTATTCTATATGAAGCAAAGGCAAGAAGGAAGATAACAGCTGTATATGGGAGCAGCTGTCATGGCTGGTAGTTGAGACTATTGTAGATGATTGATGTTCCTTTGTGACATTTCTTTCAAAGCTGGATAATTAGGACTGTAGTTTGCAGAAGTGCAAGGCATTTGATTTGCTCAATATATGAACAACATGATCTGCACAGTACTTTTCATAGTGTCCAATATATAGCAGCAAGGGATGTGAGATTGTATTGTTCAATGTTCATGATGAATTCTCTGGAGTACAGATGATAATGTTAACTATAAACCTCAGGATTATTTAACATGTTCCTTGCCAGAAAATATTATTTGCGTTATATACGCCTTTAAAAAAAAAAAGTTCTCGAAAGGGACAAAGATCTAAAGTGATTAACTCAACATCCTAGAGTGCAAATGGACTCAAGACTAACATCATACCCACTGCATTGTGTATTCATGTTGCTAGTTTATTCATTTCAAACATACCTGATAGTGTGCCTGAAATACATTTAATAACTGTGTTACTACTACTGTCATGGTTGCAATATGGGGGTAATTTCATTTCTCAGTAAGGATGACTGGACCCCTCAGAGTAACTTGAACATATTTCTACAATTTAAGACCTAATTTTAGAAAAGTGGCTGATCCCTATTGTCCATCACAGAGTTCAAGTACTGTATATCAGTGATTGAATACTACTATTAACTGACAGGAGCCACACATTTACACTGTGATGTGTTCCCTAGTCTTCCTTTTCTTCACCATAGTGATCAGTGTTTTTTTTTTAGCCCTAATGGAATTGTCAGTGAAGCCTACAGTACATTTCTTCAGCTTTCTTATGAAGCGATAACTGGAAGGTTGTGCCGTACAGAACTCTTTAAACATGTAGACATTTGTGTAATTATAGTCAGTATTGCTTTACATGGTCTAGTTTCATAATAAAGGTACAATCCCCACCACTCTAGTTTGATAATATATTTTGAGCTATTGTCACACTTTGATCATTTTAGTAAGCCATGGTGCAGTGACTCTAAGCTCTTTTTATTATGGAGTACTGCAGGGACATTTACTTGTAACTTTAAATTTTGGAGATAGAATGAGACAGTTAACATTTCCTCCAAACAAAGAGTTTAATCTACTATGGGGGTTATTCATTAAAATGAAGCACCAACACCATTGCCATCAATGAGAGTTTCTGTGCAATAGTCCCCTGATCAGCACTACCACAGTTTAACACATAAAATTAAAACAGGGTGCTTAATATATTTTGGCCTGCATTACTGTACTGTATTCATTCTTCCTGGTAATGTACAGGTTATTAAGAATTTATATTAGTGTCAGGACCCTTGAAACGTGGTCTGCCTTGGAGGGGCTCAAGGGCTTACAACACTTTGGCCAAAGAGTTAAACTAAAATACCATTTTATTCCAAAGATATCTATATATATATATTTAGGCACTGTACCGTGTATTTGTGTCAATGGATGTAGCACTGAGCTCTGTCTGTGTTTCATGTTCTGTCTCTGGTTTTAAATGGATTGCATCTTTAAGAAGAGGGTGGGTTTGAAAGAAGGAGCTCTTGAGCACTCAATACTGCATTTCAATAACATTTTCCCTTTACATCCCACAGTCTCAGAAGTACTCTGGATCTTCTTGAGATGACTGTATCGCAGTTTAGTCACTTTCAGCCAAGCATCTCCCACTAATATCTGAAATTAGATCTCACTACCATGATTTACAGACTTGCTATCACCGTTGCTCTGAAATGGATCTCTCTCAATCCTCAATCACTTTTTGTAGTGACTTTTCTGAGTTTCAAAGTTTAGTGTAAAGTTAGTAGTTGTAATTTTTGGAGAAGTGTAAATTGATTACATGTTGTTTAATTGCAATGACTTCTAGCAGCTTGACATGCAAAATAAATATTAAGACATTATGGCCCATATTTACTAAGTGGTGTGATCCATCTTCTCTAATATACGTCACTTGAATAAGCTGTCAGTTTTGTTCTGGCGCTGGAAGGTATGTTATAAAATTACACTGTTTAGTAATATTAACATTGTCTACCTTCATAAGGACAGTTCCATAGCTACATTTGCTTATTTATGCTAATTGATGCCCACGTAGTATTTTAAACAGCCTGTTAGTATGTCTGTGATGTGTAAAACTATCTGAATCATTATGCAAGAGGTCCTTCCATTTGGGAATTCTGTAGTCGAAACTCCTCCAACCATATAGCTACTGTACATTTACAGCACATTAACAACAGATATGGTCCTAAGATGTATTGGCGTATACTGTACATGTAATGTACGAAAAGATAAAGGTAGAAGTAGATTTCCTAAAGTGAGTTGTCTGCTTCTATTCAGGGTTCTCACCATGTCTCACGAACGCCACACCTGTGAGCACATGACTTGTGTATGTGACAAGGCTTAATACACAGCTATCCAGCTGACGCACTTATCTCCCAGCAAGGTCCCTAAAATGAGTAATATCTCCCCTCAATCCATCACAATATATATCTTAAATCACTACCACCACCAAAAATAGTGTCAATTTTACTTGCAGGGTTTTTGATCCCTGTTTACTGAGAAAAATACATGGAATTTACACACCAAAATCTATTGTAGCTAAATGTGTTCAAAATGCAGTTGCTCTCTTCAAAACATGCCAAGTTCAATTAGAGGTCAAGACAATACTTATTCAATTTTAGATGTAATATACAAAAGTAGTACAGTGCTTAGTTACAGAAAATAAACATTACAAGAAACCTAAAGTATAACATGCAGACAGTTTCAAGAAAATTATGGCATAAACCAAACAGAAATGACCAACTATTAGACTTCTCAAAAGATCTTGAGGTGAAAGAAGGAGAATTCACGTGCTTTAGCATTTAACACACCCTTTGTTGAATTATTAATACATATCCCAAATGCATGGTTTTCATAGTAAAAAACATTGCATTGGAAACCGAATGAGTCCACCTTCTGGGGCGTGTCCTTTACTCTCCCTCATTACATTTTTAAGGCTTGGGGAAAGAAAAGTATTTTGCTTTTGAATTAAAAAATTCCTGAGTATAGAAAAACCCTCCTAACTTTCTCTCGATAATACCTAAAATAATGCCCGTTGCATTTGTATAATTAAAAGACACGTGTGGATATCCATTTTGAGGGGTAACTTTACTCTTTGAAAGGGAAATAGGTATCTGATATGTAACGTAGACCAACATGTCATACGTGGTATCAATCCAATCATCTGAGATCCCTTGTGATGAAAATATTTTCAACATCCTTGGGAATTCCATAAAACTATACCATATATTTTAAAGATGTAATTTGTAACTCAAGTTAAGCTTTTGTGCGGAAGTGGTGAATATAGATAGGGCCTATTGTCACACCATGAATCAAAAGTTCTTTGTATTTTGGGTCTTTAGAAAAGGGAACATTCTTATGATATCTAATATGCCTGTAAGAAGTTAAGCAAAAGTACACCATATAATTTGTGGGATTTGTACTTTTTTAGTTCATTGAATATTTTTACAAGATGTATTATTATATTATTATTGTTTCTATTGTTATCATTTCTTGTCATTTATTTGTGAAGCGCCAACATATTCCGCAGTGCAGTACAATGGGGTACAGAGTTATGTATATTACAGAAACCGTTACATATAAGTGAGGACAAACATACACAAACAGATACAGAGAGGCCCTGCTCGTGAGAGCTCACGATCTTGACTTTCTTTTTTCCGTAGCATGCCTTGTCTGACAAAGCCATTGTGAAAGCGTTTGATCCAAAGACAACTTGCATGCAAGAATGTATTATAACTACCTTTCAGGATGCTTACTTTGTCTCAGAAAGCTTTGATGAAGCCAAGGAAAAAATGAGGTACATTTAGTTATTATAAAAATTGAAATACATATAACATTGAATATATGTACAGTATGATTTTTTTCTTACTTTTTATTGATTCTTCTTTTCAGGGAGTTTGCCAAATCAATCAATCGGCCCTTCTCAGTCTACTTCAATCCTTACACCCAGAGCATAGAAATCCTTAAAAACACCAGGAGTATTGAAAATGTTGTACAAGACTTACGGAGCGATCTAAACACAGTGTGTGATGCTTTAACAAAAATGAATAAATATTTGGGAATATGAATTTTGGAAGAAGGCCTTAAATATTGTTTTTTGGAGGAGCCTGCACGGCATCTTCAGACACTTGCAGCTTTTCATGCTAAGGCATATTTCAAACCATGTGTACCTTAACTACTGTAGCTCATTCCACTGCTGTAATATACTATGTATCAATGGCTTCTGTGTCCTTCAGACTTTAAATTTGTGTTAGCAACGAATTAAATACAACTGTACAATTTTAGAAGAGGATATATACAACTAAACAAATACATTCTAATTTCCTTGGTTTCCTTTTCTTTTCTAGTACTGCGATAATTATAATGACAACATACAGTATATCTACTCTAATTCCTTTACCTTCTGTGTAGTATTTTGCTATAATTATTTAGTTCAATAGTAACACTTGAGGCTGTAGTTGTACGCTTATCGATAGCTCTCCAGGCTAGAAGTGAAAACAAATGGAAAAGCAATTTTAATAAAAATGTTTAGATGTATTTCTATTTACCGCTAGATTAGTTAAAACAGTCTTGCTTTCAAACTAACACTGGGAAACAAAACAAAATATATTTGTGTTTCAGACTGAAAACTCATGAAATGCAGCAACAATATAGTTACCATAATTACTTAAATGAGCAAGTCAATGTGCAAAGCAAATGTTGTGAGTTATTCAATATCTATAAAAACCATCTCTGATTATGCTTGTCCGGTGCAAACCAATCTTATCAAACCTTTATTCCAGTTCCGGTAGATCAGAAATTACATAATCATCAGAAGAAATAAACCAAAGAGTTATAGTGTTTAAAATGTAATGTTACATAATCTTTGTTGACTAATTTCAACTAAAATATGGGGGGAAAAACATCCCCTGAATTACTATAATATGTGAACTTTGTCTCAATCCAAAGAATAAGACAGAATACCATTGGTTTTCTGGATTTTTTTGTGTGTGTACAGTCTTAATAAAAATTTGTACAGGGGAGAGTAGCCACATGTTTTTCCTTTCACACAAGTGATCTCCTGTTGTGTA